>NC_090945.1:87965587-87969855 GCF_040807025.1 Struthio camelus
GTTAGGGTTAGGGTTAGGGTTAGGGTTAGGGTTAGGGTTAGGGTTAGGGTTAGGGTTAGGGTTAGGGTTAGGGTTAGGGTTAGGGTTAGGGTTAGGGTTAGGGTTAGGGTTAGGGTTAGGGTTAGGGTTAGGGTTAGGGTTAGGGTTAGGGTTAGGGTTAGGGTTAGGGTTAGGGTTAGGGTTAGGGTTAGGGTTAGGGTTAGGGTTAGGGTTAGGGTTAGGGTTAGGGTTAGGGTTAGGGTTAGGGTTAGGGTTAGGGTTAGGGTTAGGGTTAGGGTTAGGGTTAGGGTTAGGGTTAGGGTTAGGGTTAGGGTTAGGGTTAGGGTTAGGGTTAGGGTTAGGGTTAGGGTTAGGGTTAGGGTTAGGGTTAGGGTTAGGGTTAGGGTTAGGGTTAGGGTTAGGGTTAGGGTTAGGGTTAGGGTTAGGGTTAGGGTTAGGGTTAGGGTTAGGGTTAGGGTTAGGGTTAGGGTTAGGGTTAGGGTTAGGGTTAGGGTTAGGGTTAGGGTTAGGGTTAGGGTTAGGGTTAGGGTTAGGGTTAGGGTTAGGGTTAGGGTTAGGGTTAGGGTTAGGGTTAGGGTTAGGGTTAGGGTTAGGGTTAGGGTTAGGGTTAGGGTTAGGGTTAGGGTTAGGGTTAGGGTTAGGGTTAGGGTTAGGGTTAGGGTTAGGGTTAGGGTTAGGGTTAGGGTTAGGGTTAGGGTTAGGGTTAGGGTTAGGGTTAGGGTTAGGGTTAGGGTTAGGGTTAGGGTTAGGGTTAGGGTTAGGGTTAGGGTTAGGGTTAGGGTTAGGGTTAGGGTTAGGGTTAGGGTTAGGGTTAGGGTTAGGGTTAGGGTTAGGGTTAGGGTTAGGGTTAGGGTTAGGGTTAGGGTTAGGGTTAGGGTTAGGGTTAGGGTTAGGGTTAGGGTTAGGGTTAGGGTTAGGGTTAGGGTTAGGGTTAGGGTTAGGGTTAGGGTTAGGGTTAGGGTTAGGGTTAGGGTTAGGGTTAGGGTTAGGGTTAGGGTTAGGGTTAGGGTTAGGGTTAGGGTTAGGGTTAGGGTTAGGGTTAGGGTTAGGGTTAGGGTTAGGGTTAGGGTTAGGGTTAGGGTTAGGGTTAGGGTTAGGGTTAGGGTTAGGGTTAGGGTTAGGGTTAGGGTTAGGGTTAGGGTTAGGGTTAGGGTTAGGGTTAGGGTTAGGGTTAGGGTTAGGGTTAGGGTTAGGGTTAGGGTTAGGGTTAGGGTTAGGGTTAGGGTTAGGGTTAGGGTTAGGGTTAGGGTTAGGGTTAGGGTTAGGGTTAGGGTTAGGGTTAGGGTTAGGGTTAGGGTTAGGGTTAGGGTTAGGGTTAGGGTTAGGGTTAGGGTTAGGGTTAGGGTTAGGGTTAGGGTTAGGGTTAGGGTTAGGGTTAGGGTTAGGGTTAGGGTTAGGGTTAGGGTTAGGGTTAGGGTTAGGGTTAGGGTTAGGGTTAGGGTTAGGGTTAGGGTTAGGGTTAGGGTTAGGGTTAGGGTTAGGGTTAGGGTTAGGGTTAGGGTTAGGGTTAGGGTTAGGGTTAGGGTTAGGGTTAGGGTTAGGGTTAGGGTTAGGGTTAGGGTTAGGGTTAGGGTTAGGGTTAGGGTTAGGGTTAGGGTTAGGGTTAGGGTTAGGGTTAGGGTTAGGGTTAGGGTTAGGGTTAGGGTTAGGGTTAGGGTTAGGGTTAGGGTTAGGGTTAGGGTTAGGGTTAGGGTTAGGGTTAGGGTTAGGGTTAGGGTTAGGGTTAGGGTTAGGGTTAGGGTTAGGGTTAGGGTTAGGGTTAGGGTTAGGGTTAGGGTTAGGGTTAGGGTTAGGGTTAGGGTTAGGGTTAGGGTTAGGGTTAGGGTTAGGGTTAGGGTTAGGGTTAGGGTTAGGGTTAGGGTTAGGGTTAGGGTTAGGGTTAGGGTTAGGGTTAGGGTTAGGGTTAGGGTTAGGGTTAGGGTTAGGGTTAGGGTTAGGGTTAGGGTTAGGGTTAGGGTTAGGGTTAGGGTTAGGGTTAGGGTTAGGGTTAGGGTTAGGGTTAGGGTTAGGGTTAGGGTTAGGGTTAGGGTTAGGGTTAGGGTTAGGGTTAGGGTTAGGGTTAGGGTTAGGGTTAGGGTTAGGGTTAGGGTTAGGGTTAGGGTTAGGGTTAGGGTTAGGGTTAGGGTTAGGGTTAGGGTTAGGGTTAGGGTTAGGGTTAGGGTTAGGGTTAGGGTTAGGGTTAGGGTTAGGGTTAGGGTTAGGGTTAGGGTTAGGGTTAGGGTTAGGGTTAGGGTTAGGGTTAGGGTTAGGGTTAGGGTTAGGGTTAGGGTTAGGGTTAGGGTTAGGGTTAGGGTTAGGGTTAGGGTTAGGGTTAGGGTTAGGGTTAGGGTTAGGGTTAGGGTTAGGGTTAGGGTTAGGGTTAGGGTTAGGGTTAGGGTTAGGGTTAGGGTTAGGGTTAGGGTTAGGGTTAGGGTTAGGGTTAGGGTTAGGGTTAGGGTTAGGGTTAGGGTTAGGGTTAGGGTTAGGGTTAGGGTTAGGGTTAGGGTTAGGGTTAGGGTTAGGGTTAGGGTTAGGGTTAGGGTTAGGGTTAGGGTTAGGGTTAGGGTTAGGGTTAGGGTTAGGGTTAGGGTTAGGGTTAGGGTTAGGGTTAGGGTTAGGGTTAGGGTTAGGGTTAGGGTTAGGGTTAGGGTTAGGGTTAGGGTTAGGGTTAGGGTTAGGGTTAGGGTTAGGGTTAGGGTTAGGGTTAGGGTTAGGGTTAGGGTTAGGGTTAGGGTTAGGGTTAGGGTTAGGGTTAGGGTTAGGGTTAGGGTTAGGGTTAGGGTTAGGGTTAGGGTTAGGGTTAGGGTTAGGGTTAGGGTTAGGGTTAGGGTTAGGGTTAGGGTTAGGGTTAGGGTTAGGGTTAGGGTTAGGGTTAGGGTTAGGGTTAGGGTTAGGGTTAGGGTTAGGGTTAGGGTTAGGGTTAGGGTTAGGGTTAGGGTTAGGGTTAGGGTTAGGGTTAGGGTTAGGGTTAGGGTTAGGGTTAGGGTTAGGGTTAGGGTTAGGGTTAGGGTTAGGGTTAGGGTTAGGGTTAGGGTTAGGGTTAGGGTTAGGGTTAGGGTTAGGGTTAGGGTTAGGGTTAGGGTTAGGGTTAGGGTTAGGGTTAGGGTTAGGGTTAGGGTTAGGGTTAGGGTTAGGGTTAGGGTTAGGGTTAGGGTTAGGGTTAGGGTTAGGGTTAGGGTTAGGGTTAGGGTTAGGGTTAGGGTTAGGGTTAGGGTTAGGGTTAGGGTTAGGGTTAGGGTTAGGGTTAGGGTTAGGGTTAGGGTTAGGGTTAGGGTTAGGGTTAGGGTTAGGGTTAGGGTTAGGGTTAGGGTTAGGGTTAGGGTTAGGGTTAGGGTTAGGGTTAGGGTTAGGGTTAGGGTTAGGGTTAGGGTTAGGGTTAGGGTTAGGGTTAGGGTTAGGGTTAGGGTTAGGGTTAGGGTTAGGGTTAGGGTTAGGGTTAGGGTTAGGGTTAGGGTTAGGGTTAGGGTTAGGGTTAGGGTTAGGGTTAGGGTTAGGGTTAGGGTTAGGGTTAGGGTTAGGGTTAGGGTTAGGGTTAGGGTTAGGGTTAGGGTTAGGGTTAGGGTTAGGGTTAGGGTTAGGGTTAGGGTTAGGGTTAGGGTTAGGGTTAGGGTTAGGGTTAGGGTTAGGGTTAGGGTTAGGGTTAGGGTTAGGGTTAGGGTTAGGGTTAGGGTTAGGGTTAGGGTTAGGGTTAGGGTTAGGGTTAGGGTTAGGGTTAGGGTTAGGGTTAGGGTTAGGGTTAGGGTTAGGGTTAGGGTTAGGGTTAGGGTTAGGGTTAGGGTTAGGGTTAGGGTTAGGGTTAGGGTTAGGGTTAGGGTTAGGGTTAGGGTTAGGGTTAGGGTTAGGGTTAGGGTTAGGGTTAGGGTTAGGGTTAGGGTTAGGGTTAGGGTTAGGGTTAGGGTTAGGGTTAGGGTTAGGGTTAGGGTTAGGGTTAGGGTTAGGGTTAGGGTTAGGGTTAGGGTTAGGGTTAGGGTTAGGGTTAGGGTTAGGGTTAGGGTTAGGGTTAGGGTTAGGGTTAGGGTTAGGGTTAGGGTTAGGGTTAGGGTTAGGGTTAGGGTTAGGGTTAGGGTTAGGGTTAGGGTTAGGGTTAGGGTTAGGGTTAGGGTTAGGGTTAGGGTTAGGGTTAGGGTTAGGGTTAGGGTTAGGGTTAGGGTTAGGGTTAGGGTTAGGGTTAGGGTTAGGGTTAGGGTTAGGGTTAGGGTTAGGGTTAGGGTTAGGGTTAGGGTTAGGGTTAGGGTTAGGGTTAGGGTTAGGGTTAGGGTTAGGGTTAGGGTTAGGGTTAGGGTTAGGGT